>NC_069499.1:1212210916-1212233416 GCF_027579735.1 Bombina bombina | reverse complement strand
AGCAGCCAATGAGATCCCATTCCCCGGACTGAAATCCAAGCGCGTTCACGGCCGTTGGCGCATGCGCAATATACTTGGAACTCTAAAAGCGGAACCAAAATAATAGAAGTTGTTTCCGTTACGCTGATATTACTTACAGTACTCTATTACGTTATTGGGTTATGATGGTTCCGCTTTTAAGGTTCCTATTGTATCGCGCATGCGCTAACGCCCGTGAACGCGCTGGGATTGAAGTAGGAGAAATGGGACAGAACTGCCGGCTAGTTTGAAGAAGACGAGCTGTACGTCACAGTGGGGGGAGTTAAGCAGCCATATTAGGAGACAAATTTTGACGATATCGATGAGGATTGAACAGTGAAGGCAGTAAGTAAGAGAAAGGGGGGAACGTTGAAGCTTGCTCTTTAGACTTAGTTTAGAAACATAGATTAATGTTGTGGGCAGTGTTGAATGTCCCTTTAAACTTGGGAGCTACCCAGATTACAGATAGGTATTTTTATGAGCCTGGGATTGATTTGATATAGAGAGGTTTGTTGAAGAATCCAAGAAATTAGGGTCCGTAAGAAGATGATTTTCCAGGATATGTCAAGTGCTATTTTATTTTGTCTATCAGGACTATAGGACTATCAGAGATTCTTTTGCCCCTCATATATATATATATATATATATATATATATATATATATATATATATATATATATATATATATATATATATATATATATATATATATATATATATATATATATATATATAGCAATAAGAAACAAATTGCAGAGACTTTTTGCAGATCCAAAACTCGATTTATTTCAGTTTAAAAATAAAAATCCATGAATACATGATCAGAAATCGGCATGTCTCACAACTCCAACAAAACTTGTGAAAAAACTGCTGCTGACATGTTTCGCCGCTCATGGTTGGTTTAGTTTTGACATATGTCCCTTTTATTCTTGTTTTACATGTTAGGCATTGCATTTTTTTCTCTCAATTTTACAATTTTTTTTTTATTTACAGTTATTATAAATGTACAGGTTCTCCCTTCCTATCTATGTTGCTGATTTATTTTCTGCCGTTGTTATAAGTTAAGCTGACCCATTTAAATGTAATAAAAGAAGTCCCAGTATATTTATTAGGAAGTAACTGGTGATTGGAGTAGTTTTACACACAAGATTGCTTCTGACTGGCTCATGTGCAATATCCTGATTTGGAGAGGAATCCAGGGTATGCCTCTCTTTGACTGAGGTTAAATCCCTTTTGGCGATAAACTTGTTATAATAGAAATTACATTGTTTAAGAATAAAATGCCTTAGTGAAGTAGCTTTTTATTTTGTACACTTATCTATAACCTTTCCTATTCATTGGCAAAATTAATATGGCTGATTATATATATTATTGTTATTATTGTTGTTGTTGTTGTTGTTATTATTATTATTATTATTATTATTATTATTATTATTATTATTAGTCAACGCTGTGCCTTTTGGTTTCCTTTATACTTTTGGTAGTTGCTCTTTTAGAGGGAGACCTTGCATTATTGTAAATTAAGGTAATAATGAAAATGAAACCAAAAGAAATTTTCTACTTTTGTTTGAAGACTGCTTCATGTTTATGCTAGCGGTCACATTTCTTTTTGATTCTTTTATTAAAATGTTCATTGAAGCGTGTCTGTGTACTTATCTGCATGTATGACCCATTGAGTCTCATGCAGCAGTATATTATTAAATGTTGTATCCCAGACTAAATTTGTTTTTTAAATCTTTATTTTGAACATGGTGGTAGGCAAATCAGAAAATAAAGCTGTTAATTTGTATTAGATTTCCCTGTAACACAACCCATCCATATCCTCAGGAATCCAAGCTCTTCATTGTTCCTGTCTGCACGGCTATATTTTATGGTCTTTGTGCTTCCTAGACTTAGCAGCAATATAACGTACATCATGTACACAGTGTCCTTCCTATGGAAATGCTTCACCTTCTGGTGCTTTCACTCTCAAATTTGGGATGGAACTTTAGAATTTTCACATATTTCTTATGTAGAGACCGTAGATGGAAATTTAATGTAGGTTTTGAGTAAATGGAAATTGTAATTTAATAATGATTTTGAAGCAATGCACATGGTTTTTTTTTCTCTCCAAATTTTACTTAGAGGAACAAATAAATGTACAGTCTTTATTTACAGTCAGCAGTTTGTCTGTGTATATATAATATGTATAATATACACGCAGAGTACAGAATCGCCAGTACCTATTTAGCATCGTGTGGGATGCATTTGCTTAATATCCTTGACTAGGTTTCTTCCTCTCCATTCAGTACTCACTTCCTATTAATGAATAGAATGAAAAGAAAAAAGCTGTTCATTGAGATTCTTGTTGCAAAATGATAGTACTCACAACAAAGCGTTTTTTTTCCTTTCAACACTCGCATGTTCTGATATTTAATGCAGCAATGCATAATGCATATAAACTAGCTCTAATCTCCAAGACCACTTTTTCCTTGTTTGGTTCACAGGCTTCATTCTCAAAATGCTCACATTGTTTCCTGCTAAGAAGAACCTGACCAAACCTCATACTTTACAGCTGCCATTCATGAGCCCTACCCTTGCCTTTAAATTCAGAGAAACTAATAAAGAAACTAGATAAATACAAAAAGTAGGTTGAAATACATAATTTGTTAAATTTGTTATCTAATTAAATTGTAAAAAGGTTAAAGTACATTACCATGACCCAACAATGATTACACACATTTGTATTCTTCTTTACATTAAGTATGTAGATTATTATTATTATTATTATTATTATTATTATACACGTCTGTGGTTTAACTCTGCAAAGCACTGAGCTGGCAAGTTAGGCAATGGGTTAAAAATACTGTATATGTAGGATAGTCGTTTGCTATCACTCACAGCCTTATATAGATTGTTGTATAGTCGCAGTGTAGTATTTTTCAAGCCAAATATTGCATCTGTATCCTGATTTTGTCAAAGCAGACAATTGTTTCTTATGTATTTAGTATAGTATGGTGTCTTTATAGAAATTTAATACTCTATTCTATATATAGAATTTTTCCACCCAATTTATAAATGTTTAATTTATTTCTTGACAAATTCACAGCTAAAACTTTCAGATCTGCACTTTATCCTTCCTTATTTTATACATATAACGTATTACAAAACCATTTTCTTCCTCTGTAATAGTCTTGTTGGTTTCTAAGATTGATATGAATTTGTCAACCTCTTTTGCAAATTACAAGGCAAATGCCAGGAGTAACTCTACTTTTGCAGATCAGAGTATCACTGATTAGCTATAAATGTGTGTTTTAATACTGTAAAATTTGTGGTTTCTTTCATGTAATTGGCAAGAGTCCATGAGCTAGTGACAAATGGGATATACAATCCTACCAGGAGGGGCAAAGTTTCCCACACCTCAAAATGCCTATAAATACACCACTCACCACACCCACAATTCAGTTTTACAAACTTTGCCTCCTATGGAGGTGGTGAAGTAAGTTTGTGCTAAGATTTCTACGTTGATATGCGCTTCTCAGCATTGTTGAAGCCCGATTCCTCTCAGAGTACAGCGAATGTCAGAGGGACGTGAAGGGAGTATCACCTATTGAATACGATGATTTCTCTAACGGGGGTCTATTTCATGGGTTCTCTGTTATCGGTCGTAGAGATTCATCTCCTACCTCCCTTTTCAGATCGACGATATACTCTCAATCTACCATTACCTCTACTAATAACTGTTTTAGTACTGGTTTGGCTATCTGCTATATGTGGATGGGTTTCTTTTGGTAAGTATGTTTTTTTATTTCTTAAGACACCTCAGCTATGGTTTTGCACTTTATGCATTTATATAAAGTTCTAAATATATGTATTGTACTTATATTTGCCATGAGTCAGGTTCATGTATTTCCTTCAGCAGACTGTCAGTTTCATATTTGGCGAATTTAAACATTTTAAGAAATGTATTTCTTACCTGGGGTTTAGTCTTTTTTTCCAATTGACTACTTTCTTGCTATTGCGGGTATTAGGCGCGCGGGTGCGTCTAATGCTAAACTTTATTGCGTCATTCTTGGCGCAAATTTTTTTTTCCGTGACGCTAGTGTGTCATTTCCGGTTATTTTGGCGCCAAAAAAAAAAGTTTGTTACGTTGTGCGTCATTCTTGGCGCCAAATTTTTTCATTATTTCAGTACCCCATTGATGTTTGCCTTTTGCTTTTTTCTCTATCAGAGGCCTATGCTTTTGCATTTTTTCCCATTCCTGAAACTGTCATATAAGGAAATAGATAATTTTGCTTTATATGTTGTTTTTTCTCTTACATTGAGCAAGATGTCCCAATCTGATCCTGCCTCAGAAGTTTCTGCTGGAACATTGCTGCCTGACATCGGTTCTACCAAAGCTAAGTGCATTTGTTGCAAAAGTGTAGAAATTATTCCACCAAATGTCATTTGTAATAGTTGTCATGATAAACTTTTACATGCAGATAGTGTTTCCATCAGTAATAGTACATTGCCAGTTGCAGTTCCTTCAACTTCTAATGTACATGATACACCTGTAAATTTTAAAGCATTTGTATCTGATTCTATTCTGAAGGCTTTGTCTGCATTTCCACCTTCTAAAAAATGTAAAAGGTCTTTTAAAACTTCTCATTTAGCTGATGAAATTTCAAATGACCAGCAACATAATAATTTATCCTCTTCTGATGAGGATCTATCTGATTCAGAAGATCCTTCCTCAGACATTGACACTGACAAATCTACTTATTTATTTAAAATAGAGTATATGCGTTCTTTATTAAAAGAAGTGTTAATTACTTTGGATATTGAGGTAACCAGTCCTATTGACCTTCAGTCTAATAAACGTTTAAATGCTGTTTTTAAACCTGCAGTGGTTTCCCCAGGGGTTTTTCCTATTCCTGAGGCTATTTCTGATATGATTTCTAGGGAATGGAATAAGCCAGGTACTTCCTTTATTCCTTCTTCAAGGTTTAAAAAATTGTATCCTTTACCAGCAAAATCTATAGAGTTTTGGGAAAAAATCCACAAAGTTGATGGGGCTATTTCTACTCTTGCTAAACGTACCACTATTCCTATGGAAGATAGTACTTCCTATAAGGATCCTTTAGATAGGAAGCTTGAATCCTATCTAAGGAAGGCCTATTTATATTCAGGTCATCTTCTCAGACCTGCTATTTCTTTGGCTGATGTTGCTGCTACCTCAACTTTTTGGTTGGAGAATTTAGCGCAAAAAGATTTGGATCCTGACATATCTAGCATTACTCGCTTACTGCAACATGCTAATAATTTTATTTGTGATGCCATTTTTGATATTATCAAAATTGATGTTAGATCCATGTCTTTAGCTGTATTAGCTAGAAGAGCTTTGTGGCTTAAATCTTGGAATGCTGATATGACCTCTAAATCTAGATTACTATCTCTTTCTTTCCAAGGTAATAATTTATTTGGTTCTCAGTTGGATTCTATTATTTCAACTATCACTGGAGGAAAAGGAGTTTTTCTGCCTCAGGATAAAAAACCTAAGGATAAATCTAAGGCTTCTAACCGTTTTCGTTCCTTTCGTCAGAATAAGGAACAAAAACTCAATTTAGGAAATCCAAAGCCATTTAGGAAATCAAAGTCTGCCCCTAAGTCCGCATGAAGGTGCGGCCCTCATTCCAGCTCAGCTGGTAGGGGGCAGATTAAGGTTTTTCAAGGATCTTTGGATAAAATCTGTCCAAAATCATTGGATTCAGAGCATTGTCTCTCAGGGGTATCGAATAGGATTCAAAGTAAGACCTCCTGTGAGAAGATTTTTTTCTCTCATGCATCCCTGTAAATCCAGTAAAAGCTCAGGCTTTTCTGAAGTGTGTTTCAGATCCGGAGTCTTCAGGGGTTATCATGCCAGTTCCTCCTCAGGAACAAGGTTTGGGGTTTTATCCAAACCTATTCATTATACCAAAGAGAGAAAATTTATTCAGACCAGTTCTGGATCTAAAAATTTTGAATTGTTATGTAAGAGTACCAACTTTCAAGATGGTGACTATAAGGACTATTCTGCCTTTTGTTCAGCAAGGCCATTATATGTTCACAATAGACTTGCAGGATGCATACCTTCATATTCCGATTCATCCAGAACAAGAAGAGTTTCTGAGATTCTCTTTTCTAGACAAGCATTACCAATTTGTTGCTCTTCCATTTGGCCTAGCAACAGCTCCAAGAATCTTTTCAAAGGTTCTGGGTGCCCTACTATCTGTAATCAGAGAACAGGTTATTGCGGTGTATCCTTATTTGGACGATATCTTGGTACTAGCTCAGTCTTTACATACTGCAGAATCTCACACAAATCAACTAGTGTTGTTTCTTCGGAAACATGGTTGGAGGATCAATTTACCAAAAAGTTTCTTGATTCCTCAGACAAAGGTCACTTTTTTAGGCTTCCAGATATATTCAGTGTCCATGACTCTGTCTCTAACAGACAAGAGACGTTTAAAATTGGTCGCAGCATGCCGGCACCTTCAGTCTGTCATTCCCTTCAGTGGCTATGTGCATGGAAGTTTTAGGTCTCATGACTGCAGCATCGGACGCGATCCCCTTTGCTCGTTTTCACATGAGACCTCTACAGCTTTGCATGCTGAATCAATGGTGCAGGGATTATACAAATATATCAATTAATATCCTTGAATCCCAATGTACGACAATCTCTGACATGGTGGATAGATCACCATTGTTTGCTTCAAAAGGCTTCCTTTGTTCGGCCAACCTGGACTGTGATCTCAACAGATGCGAATCTTTCAGGTTGGGGAGCTGTTTGGGGATCTCTGACAGCACAAGGGGTTTGGAAATCTCAAGAGGCGAGATTACCAATAAATATTTTAGAACTTTCAGGGCTCTTCAGTTTTGGCCTCTGCTAAAGAGAGAACCGATAATTTGTTGTCAGACAGACAATATCACAACTGTGGCTTATGTCAATCATCAGGGTGGGACTCGCAGTCCCCAAGCTATGAAAGAAGTATCTCTGATACTTGCTTGGGCGGAATCCAGCTCCTGTCTAATCTCTGCGGTGCATATCCCAGGTGTAGACAATTGGGAGGCGGATTATCTCAGCCGCCAGACTTTACATCCAGGGGAGTGGTCTCTCCATCCAGATGTGTTTTCTCAGATTGTTCAGATGTGGGGTCTTCCAGAGATATACCTCATGGCCTCTCATCTAAACAAGAAACTTCCCAGAAACCTGTCCAGGTCCAGGGATGTTCAGGTGGATGCACTGACACTTCCTTGGTGTTATCATCCTGCTTATATCTTCCCGCCTCTAGTTCTTCTTCCAAGAGTGATCTCCTAAATCATCATGGAACAGTCTTTTGTGTTGCTGGTGACTCCAGCATGGCCACACAGGTTTTGGTATGCGGATCTGTTTCGGATATCCAATGGCCCGCCTTGGCCACTTCCATTACGGCCGGACCTACTATCTCAAGGTCCGTTTTTCCATCAGGATCTCAAATCATTAAATTTGAATGTATGGAAATTGAACGCTTAGTTCTAAGTCATAGAGGTTTCTCTGACTCAGTGATTAATACTATGTTACAAGCTCGTTAATCTGTCTCTAGAAAGATTTATTATAGAGTTTGGAAGACTTACATTTCATGGTGTTCTTCTCATAAATTCTCCTGGCATTCTTTTAGAATTCCTAGAATTTTACAGTTCCTTCAGGATGGTTTGGATAAGGGTTTGTCTGCAAGTTCCTTGAAAGGTCAAATCTCCGCTCTTTCTGTTTTATTTCACAGAAAGATTGCTATACTTCCTGATATTCACTGTTTTGTACAGGCTTTAGTTCCTATTAAGCCTGTCATTAAATCAATTTCTCCTCCTTGGAGTCTTAATTTGGTTCTGAAGGCTTTACAGGCTCCTCCATGCCTATGCATTCTTTGGACATTAAACTACTTTCTTGGAAAGTGTTGTTCCTTTTGGTCATCTCTTCTGCTAGAAGAGTTTCGGAGCTATCTGCTCTTTCTTGTGAGTCTCCTTTTCTGATTTTTCATCAGGATAAGGCAGTTTTGAAGACTTCTTTTCAATTTTTTCCTAAGGTTGTGAATTCTAACAACATTAGTAGAGAAATTGTTGTCCCTTCCTTATGTCCTAATCCTAAGAATTCTTTGGAAAGATCCTTACATTCTTTGGATGTGGTAAGAGCTTTGAAATATTATGTGGAAGCTGCTAAAGATTTTAGGAAGACTTCCAGTCTATTTGTTTTATTTTCTGGTCCTAGGAAAGGTCAGAAGGCTTCTGCTATTTCCTTGGCTTCTTGGTTGAAACTTTTGATTCATCAAGCTTATTTGGAGTCGAGTCAGGCCCCGCCTCAGAGAATCACAGCTCATTCTACTAGATCGGTCTCCACTTCGTGGGCTTTTAAGAATGAAGCTTCAGTTGATCAGATTTGCAAAGCGGCAACTTGGTTCTCTTTGCATACATTTACTAAATTTTACTGTTTTGATGCATTTGCTTCTTCAGAAGCAGTTTTTGGTAAAAAAGTTCTTCAGGCAGCTGTTTCAGTTTGATTCTTCTGCTTTTGATTTAAGTTTTTTTCTTTCAAAAATGAAAATTCTTTTTTTATTTTGGGTTGTGGATTAATTTTTTCAGCGGAATATGGCTATTTTTTATTCCCTCCCTCTCTAGTGACTCTTGAGTGGAAGATCCACATATTGGGTATTGATATCCCATATGTCACTAGCTCATGGACTCTTGCCAATTACATGAAAGAAAACATAATTTATGTAAGAACTTACCTGATAAATTCATTTCTTTCATATTGGCAAGAATCCATGAGGCCCACCCTTTTTATGGTGGTTATGATTTTTTGTATAAAGCACAATTATTTCCAAATTTCTTTGTTGATGCTTTCTACTCCTTTCTTTATCACCCCACTGCTTGGCTATTCGTTAAACTGAATTGTGGGTGTGGTGAGGGGTGTATTTATAGGCATTTTGAGGTTTTGGAAACTTTGCCCCTCCTGGTAGGATTGTATATCTCATATGTCACTAGCTCATGGACTCTTGCCAATATGAAAGAAATGAATTTATCAGATAAGTTCTTACATAAATTATGTTTTCTTTCCTTTGCCTCTGATTTCTTCAGATTTTTCTTGCTCCCTGTCTTTTGGGTCTGCTTATATTATTCTTGATGATGGTTGTGTGATATTTTTTTTTTTTTTCTATTTTAAATGCCAGGTCCAGTGTGTATCAGCATTTATTGGTTTGTTTAGTGCTACGTTGGGTTTGCAGAAGCATTCTTGCACATAGGCATTAAATGTAGTTTTCGGCACATCATTTTTTTGCCAGCCGGGTGGTATTATGAAGTAGCCAGGTGGTGACACTGTAATATTTTCTAATATAATATCATTTTCTGCTATCCAAAGCATGAATTATATGCATAACAACTGCTGAAATGGTCCTGGGAAAATACTGAAATGGTTTCATCATATTGGAGGGATTTTCCTTGCATTGAGTCAGCGCCTGGGGGAAGGGCTTTAAGAGCTCAGCCCCCAAACCACGAACAGGGTAATGAGACCCCTCATGTGAAATAGGGTAGTCTTTCCCTGTAAGATGCAGAGGATTTCCTAAAAAATTGCAAAAATCTGCAGTAGCACTTAGCCTCCTCATCTCTGTTTTCCACCCTGTTTGTGCTAAAAGGACAAGTGACCTCTCATTTGATAGGGCAGTTTTTCGTCTTTCAAATGAGGGATCACTTGTTCCCTAGCATGTAGGGGATCACTGTTAAAAGCTGTGACCACCTCTTGACCCATTAGCAAACTGGTCTTTTGTAGTGGTGGGGGATACAGGCTATTATAGAGCTCCTTTCTCCCTCTCTCTGTGTTTTAATTAGAGGGGAATGAGTGCCCCTTGTGTAAAAAAAAGATTTTTCCTCTTTAAAATGAGGGTTCACAACCCCCTCTAATTTTCAAGTGATCACCATTGTAATTTAATTTGTAGGTGATTGTTACTGGACAAATGCAAACAGACCTACAGTATATACGTGACCTCCCTCAATTTCTTTTTCTGTTTATACTTCCTGATGATAGTCAATTTTTATAAAAAAAAAAAGTTCTAAAAAAATGTCCTGGTTTAGTAATAATTTTGGAAAAGTTGAGGATGGCAGTGTGGTCCCCAAGCATTTGGTTGGGCAAACTTGTTCTATCTTGTGCAACTGGTATTATTCATGAGCTATACATATTTCTTAAAAAATACAACTTCTCTTTTGCATGAACATTTTAAATTTCAAAAGGAAGAGGAACAAACTTATATAGTAATTTTATGGACTAGACAAAGTTTAGACAATTTTATGAGTAAAATTGTTATTTATAGCACTGAAATGCTTTCCCTTCCTCATTTTCAATGTATTTATAATCCTATAAAGTAACAATTTGAGAGGCTATCTATATTAATGACCATAATTTAATAAGGTGGGGGCTACTTTTTGTGATGTTTGTGAGATCTTCTTGTCTGTGAGCTAAACATAAGGCAATATAAGCTTTTATGTTTTGTACATAATTTATTTATAATCATAGAAGATACTAGCCTTTTTATTTGAGCCCACTATTGGGTAGAATATACTTATGCAAAACACATTTATGTGTTACTCCAGTTGGAACATGGTGTTAAAACCCGCATATGTGAACTTTCAGAACGAAGCTGAGATCTGCCAATCAGACAGTCTAATGATAAATCCTAATCAGTCATTTGGGCATACCTACTTTTCATACTGTCACAAAACATGGAGCTATAAGCTAAATAAGTCAGTACTGAAATATACTGTACATGAAACACAACAATTTTGTCTTATGATTCAGATAGAGCTTACCATTTTGAACAATTTTCACATTTTCTTTTATTATCAAATTTGGTCTCGGTATTCTTTTTTTGAAGGGAGCAGCAATGCACTACTGGGAGCCAGTTGAACGCCAATGATGAGGTATGTGCAGCCAATAATCAACAGCTAGTTTCCAGTCGTGTATTGCTACTTCTAATCCTAGCTAGGTATGCTTTGAAATAAAGGATTACAAGAGAACAAATCAAAGCAGATAGCAAAAGTGCATTGGAATGTTGTTGAAAATTGCATTTTCTTTGAATCAGGATAGTTTTAATTTTGACTTTACTGTCATTTTAAGGGAACCTTCTTGCTCTATTCTATTATAACATTTTACTATTATTTTTAATTCTCCTTTTGTTATGTGTTTTTTAAAGGAACATTAAACATGAAATACATTCTATAAGCATAGTATTGGGGTTATTCCCTGCCTAGCTCTAGTCATGCTGAAATCTAGCTTTTACTGTATTCCGGTGATGACACGTGTTTGCATATGTGCCCCAACTCTCCTTCAGATGCCTGCAATGAGACCTAGGTTCCAAAATGGCGGCACTCATAATTGGAGGAAAGTGCATTAAATATATTATATGCTCATTAATTGATAGCTCTTTCCTTTTAGAGCTGATTAACTGATGGGTACTTCCTACTAAAACTCATGGCTTACCTATAAGCCAATGAGCATCAGTAGGAAGTGCACACCTGATACTAGTGTATAAGTTTCAGTTTAAACAGCTTTTACTATACATTTTACCAGCAAAACATGTCAACATGTTTAGCTGCTGCTCCTTTAAAGGGATATTCCAGCCAAAATTGGAAACCACATGGGTGCATTTCGGTATTGCACAGAAGCAATTTTGTAATATACATGCATTAGCAAAAATACTTCTAATAAAAGCTATAGCTGTTTCAAAAGTGTATTTAAGTATGCACCGTGCACCAGCATTTTAAACACAGCACTAGCTCAGAGAGCCTAAGGTGCTTGTACCATCTGGTAATTACTCAATTTGTTAATTGCTGACTTGATACACGCCCCAGTGATGATCTCAGCAGCTACATTATTTAAAATGTGGGTGCAGTGACAATATCTAGCTATGCTCACTTGCACGTGCAGAGAAAAATGTTAACACTAAAACAGTGATAACTTTTACTAGAAGCATTTTTGCTAATCCATGTATATTGCAATTATGTTTCTGTTCAAAGATGTAATTCATCTATGTGCATTTAGATTTTGACTGGAATGTCCCTTTAACATGGATAATAGAACTTTTGTAGTGTGGTGTCCTTTTATATTTAATCATTAGAATATTTATTAAAGGCACATTAAACTGCTTTGCACAGCTACAAAATAATAGTTACTACTCAACATGTTATTGCAGTTCTTTACAAATCAGTTCTCCTGTTTTAATAGCTTAAAGGTGCCTGATACTGAAGCTCCGCCTCTTTGTACTGGGCGCTGCCATCTTGGAGCTCAGGTAGTCTCACAGCCTGTGACAGAAGCAGTTAACACTCACAGATCAGTAATAGTGGCCATTCTTTACAGCTGTATAATGTTCTTCAGGTTACTATGCATGATACATCATGTGAGCTGTACATTTTTGCTTTTTTTACAGTTTTACAGTTATACAAAATATTTTTAAAAAGGCACTCAACAAAAATATAGTGCAATGCAACCACAGCTAAAATGTACAGCTCCTGCTTTTGTATCATGAACAATATTACTGATTTGTGAGTATGCACAGCTTAAGTCATAGTCTGTGAGAATCCCTCAGCTACAAGATGGCAGCCCCCCAGTACAAAGAGCCAGAGCTTCAGAATCTGGAACCTTTAAAGGGACAGTCTAGGCCAAAATAAACTTTCATGATTCAGATAGAGCATGTAATTTTAAACAATTTTCCAATTTACTTTTATCACCAATTTTGCTTTGTTCTCTTGGTATTCTTAGTTGAATGCTTAACCTAGGAGGTTCATATGCTAATTTCTTAGACCTTGAAGCCCACCTCTTTCAGATTGCATTTTAACAGTTTTTCACCACTGGAGGGTGTTAGTTCACGTATTTTATATAGATAACACTGTGCTCGTGCACGAGAAGTTATCTGGGAGCAGGCACTGATTGGCTAGACTGCAAGTCTGTAAAAAGAACTGAAAAAAGGGGCAGTTTGTAGAGGTTTAGATACAAGATAATCACAGAGGTTAAAAGTATATTATTATAAAGGTGTTAGTTATGCAAAACTGGGGAATGGGTAATAAAGGGATTATCTATCTTTTAAAACAATAAAAATTCTGGTGTAGACTGTCCCTTTAAGCTTTTAAACCAGTAGAAGGAATTGGAAAAGAGCTGCAGGAACAGGATAAAATAACTATGGTAGTTGTGTCAAGCAGTTTAATGTCCCTTAAATTATTGCAAAGAAGCGTTTTGGAGTGTTACATTATTTATGAAATTAGTGAAAATGATTTGACGCTAAGTGAAAAGTAAATTCATACATATTGTTAGTGTTTTATTAATATTTGCGTTGCTTGCAAAGAACTATGTGCTTAAAGGAAATAGGATGTTAAAGTGCCCCTTTCTCCATGTAAATTACTGCACAGGTGTGTACTTGGGACAGATGATCACCATTACTATAGTTATCACATGAAAATGATAGAGTGGTATTAAACACACATAGTTCTCTGGTGACACACATAACAAATAAGAAGAGCAGGCAAGTTTTTTTTTTGCCACAGTGCCCTTTTAACACCTGCAGTTGTAGGAAAACACATGCACTACTTAGATCTAGCTGAACGCATCTGGTCCTCCCTCCTGCTTGCTTCCTAAAATAGCGGCTCTGGACTAATGAAAAATTGGATGATAAAAGAATACAAAAAATATTTTGTAAATTTAAAACTGAACAAACATACTGTGCATTGATTTAATCTAGATTGTTACAGGTCTTAAAGGGATACTAAGCCTTTTTCTTTCACGATTCAGATAGAGCATGCAAATTTAAGTAGCTTTCTAATTTACCCCTATTATCATTTCTTCTTCGTTCTCTTTCTATCTTTATTTGAAAAAGTAGGAATGTAAAGCTTAAGAGTCGGCCCATTAGTGGTTCAGCACCTGGGTAGTGCTTGCTGATTGGTGGCTATAAGTAACCACCAATCAGCAAGCGCTACCAAGGTGCTCACCAAAATGGGCCAGCTCCTAACTTTACATTGATGCTTTTTCAAATAAAGATAGCAAGAGAACGAAGAAATATTGATAATAGGAGTAAATTAGAAAGTTGCTTAAAGTTGCATGCTCTATCTGAATCATGAAAGAAAAACAATGCGGGTTTAGTATCCCTTTAAGGCGTTTCAGTTTGATAACCATTTGCACAGACCTTTATTAAGATCTCTACTGAATTTTATATAGGAAAAAATGAATTCGATTAACTTGATCAACCTTTTAATGCCGTTGGGACGTTCCATGCCGTCCTAACTGTGCTGGGCTTTAGTGCCGATAGGACTGCATGGAACGTGCTAGCCGTTTCACTGTTCTGAAGCCAACGGCGCTTCCAGGATAAGATCGCGGTCTGGAGGGCATCATAGTGTCGTAAAGGACGCCCCCTGACCCGATCCCATCATTGAAATCTTGTGATCACGTGCATGATCGCAGGATTTCAATTTGTTTTTCAACATTGTTCCGATGTTGACAAATTAACTCTGTCATCAAAGGGTTAAAGTACAGACTTGGCCAAAAGTTTGGAGAATAACACAAATATTAATTTTTCACAAAGTCTGCTGCTTCAGTGTTTTTTAGATCTTTTTGTCAGATGTTACTATACTATACTGAAGTATAATTGCAAGCATTTCATAAGTGTCAAAGGCTTCCTAAAATAGCGGCTCTGGACTAATGAAAAATTGGATGATAAAAGAATACAAAAAAATATTTTGTAAATTTAAAACTGAACAAACATACTGTGCATTGATTTAATCTAGAATGTTACAGGTCTTAAACGGCTTTAGTGCCGTTAGGACTGCATGGAACGTGCTAGCCGTTTGACTGTTCTGAAGCCAACGGCGCATCCAGGAAAAGATCGCGGTCTGGAGGGCGTCATAGTGTCATAAAGGACGCCCCCCTGACCCGATCCCATCATTGAAATCTTGTGATCACGTGCATGATCCTGACTGATGGCAGCCCATTCTTGCATAATTTGTGTTTTTTTTGTTTTTGTTTACCTGGCTCTTGAGGATTGACCACAAGTTCTCAATGGGATAAGGTTTGTGGAGTTTCATGGCTATGGACCCAAAATTTCCATGTTTTGTTACCCAAGCCACTTAGTTATCATTTTTGCCTTATGGCAAGGTGCTCCATCATGCTGGAAAAGGCATTGTTCGTCAGCAAACTGTTCTTGGATGGTTGAGAGAAGTTGCTCTTGGAGGATGTTTTTGTACCATTTTTTTTTTTTTATTCATGGCTGTGTTCTTAGGCAAAATTGTGAGTGAGCCCACTCCCTTGGCTGAGAAGCAACCCAACACATGAATGGTCTCAGGATGCTTTACTGTTGTCATGCCACAGGACTGATGGTAGCGCTCACCTTTTCTTCTTCGGACAAGGTTTTTTCCAGATGCCCCAAACAATCAGAAAGGGGATTCACCAGAGAAAATGTCTTTACCCCAGTCCTCAGCAGTCCAATCCCTGTACATTTTGCGGAATATCAGTCTGTCCCTGATGGTTTTTCCAGGAGAGAAGTGGCTTCTTTGCTGCCCTTCTTGACACCAGGTCATCCTCCAAAAGTCTTCGCCTCACTGTTCGTGCAGATGCACTCACACCTGCCTGCTGCCATTCCTGAGCAAGCTCTACAGTGATGGTGCCCGATACCACAGCTGAATCAACTTTAGTAGACAGTCCTGGCGCTTGCTGGACTTTCTTGGGCACTCTGAAGCTTTCTTCACAACAATTGAACCTCTCTCCTTGACGTTCTTAATAATCCTATAAATGGTTGATTTAGGTGCAATCTTAGTAGCAGCAATATTCTTGCCTGTGAATCCCTTTTTGTGCAAAGCAATGATGACTGCATTTGTTTCCTTGCAGGTAACCATGGTTAACAGAGGAAGAACAATAATTTCAAGCACCACCCTCCTTTTAAAGGGACAGTCTAGTATAAATTAAACTTTCATTATTCAGATAGGATTTTTAATTTTAATCAACTTTCCAATTTACTTTTATCATCAAATTTTTGCTTTTTTCTCTTGGTATTCTTAGTTTAAACTAAACATAGGTAGGCTCATATGCTAATTCCTAAGCCTTTGAGGGCTGCCTCTTATCACATGCTTTTTAAATCTCTTTTCAACACAAAGAGACAGAAAGTACACGTGGGCCATATAGATAACACTGTGTTCAGGCACAGGGGTTTATTTAAGATCTAGCACAACACAATGCTAAATTTAAGACAATAGATAATAAACAGTCACAGTCATGTGATCAGGGGGCTGGAAGAAGGTTCCTAGATACAAGGTAATCACAGAGGTAAAAAGTAGATTAATATAACTGTGTTGGTTATGCAAAACTGGGGAATGGGTAATAAAGGGATTATCTATCTTTTAAAACAATAACAATTCTATGGTAGACTGTCCCTTTAAAGCTTTGTCTGTTATTCTAACTCAATCAGCATGACAGTGGTCTCCAGCCTTGTCCTCGTCAACACTGACACCTGTGTTAACGAGAGAATCACTGACATGTCAGCTGGTCCTTTTGTGGCAGGGCTGAAATGCAGTGGAAATGTTTTTGGGGATTAAAGGGACATGAAACCCCAAAAAATGATTTCATGATTCAGATAGAGAATACAATTTTAGACAACTTTACAATTTACTTCTATTATTTAATTTGCTTCCTTCTCTTGTTATCCTTTGCTGAAATGTTTATCTAGGCAAGCTCAGGAGCAGCAGAGAACATAGGTTCTAACTGTTTATTGGTGGCTGCATATATATATTGATTGTGATTGGCTCACCCATGTGTTCAGTTAGAAACCATTAGTGCATAGCTGCTCCTTCAACAAATGATACCAAGTGAATGAAACAGATTAGATAATAGAAGAAAATTAGAAAGTTGTTTAAAATTGTATTCTCTATCTGAATCGTGGGAAAATGTTTGGGTTTCATGTCCCTTTAAGTTCATTTTCATGGCAAAGAGGGACTTTGCAATTAATTTCAATTGATCTGATCACTCTTCATAACATTCTGGAGTATATGCAAATTGCAAATATAAAAACTGAGGCAGCAGACTTTGTAAAAATTAATATTTGTGTAATTCTCAATACGTTGCATAATATTTAAATTGAAATTTGAATCAATATTGTCTAATTTACATATAGATTCTGAATTCCTAAAGTTTATTGCATAATGCTCTAAAATAAAACCAAATGGATATTTAGTTTTAAGCATTACACTCCCCTCATTTTTAAGTGTGCTGTCTCCAACACTTTTAGAAAGTGTAATGTTTTCAAAAGTCTGCCATCTATAGCTGCTTAAAGGGATATGAAACCCAAAATGTTTCTTTCATGATTCAGATAGAGCATGCGATTTTAAACAACGTCCTAATATACTTCTATTATCAAATTTTCTTTTGTTCTCTTCATGTATTTTGTTGAAAAACTAGGATGTAAGCTTAGGAGCCTGACAATTTTTGGATCACTATATGGGAGCAGTTTTGCAAGAATGTTTATTTGCAAGATCACTAGATGGCAGCAATATTTCCTGCCATGTAGTGCTCCAGATGCCTACCTAGGTATCTCTTCAACACAGAACATGGGAATGAAGCAAATTTGATAATAGAAGTAAATTGGAAACCTTTTTTTTTTAATGATGTGCTATGTCTGAACCACAAAATACATTTTTTGAGTTTCATATCCCTTTAACCCTTTCTTTGCTAAGCCTTTTTCACCCCAGTGTTGAGCCAAATTTGAGCTTTTTTTCTACCTACATTTAAACCCTATTGTAAGTTAAATTTCAGTGAGTGACCCACACACATTATATATTGTTTTTTTCTTTCATGTAATTAGCAAGAGTCCATGAGCTAGTGACGTATGGGATATACATTCCTACCAGGAGGGGCAAAGTTTCCCAAACCTCAAAATGCCTATAAATACACCCCTCACCACACCCACAATTCAGTTTTTATAAACTTTGCCTCCTATGGAGGTGGTGAAGTAAGTTTGTGCTAGATTCTACATTGATATGCGCTCCGCAGCAAGTTGGAGCCCGGTTTTCCTCTCAGCGTGCAGTGAATGTCAGAGGGATGTGAGGAGAGTATTGCCTATTTGAATGCAGTGATCTCCTTCTACGGGGTCTATTTCATAAGGTTCTCTGTTATCGGTCGTAGAGATTCATCTCTTACCTCCCTTTTCAGATCGACGATATACTCTTATTTATATACCATTACCTCTGCTGATTCTCGTTTCAGTACTGGTTTGGCTTTCTACAAACATGTAGATGAGTGTCCTGGGGTAAGTAAATCTTATTTTCTGTGACACTCTAAGCTATGGTTGGGCACTTTTTTAATAAAGTTCTAAATATATGTATTCAAACATTTATTTGCCTTGACTCAGGATGTTCAACTTTCCTTATTTTCAGACAGTCAGTTTCATATTTGGGATAATGCATTTGAATCAATCATTTTTCTTACCTTAAAAAATTTGACTTTTTTTCCCTGTGGGCTGTTAGGCTCGCGGGGGCTGAAAATGCTTAATTTTATTGCGTCATTCTTGGCGCGGACTTTTTTGGCGCAAATTTTTTTTTCTGTTTCCGGCGTCATACGTGTCGCCGGAAGTTGCGTCATTTTTTGACGTTCTTTTGCGCCAAAAATGTCATCGTTCCGGATGTGGCGTCATTTTTGGCGCCAAAAGCATTTAGGCGCCAAATAATGTGGGCGTCTTATTTGGCGCTAAAAAATATGGGCGTCGCTTTTGTCTCCACATTATTTAAGTCTTATTTTTCATTGCTTCTGGTTGCTAGAAGCTTGTTCCTTGGCATTTTTCCCATTCCTGAAACTGTCATTTAAGGAATTTGATCAATTTTGCTTTATATGTTGTTTTTTCTCTTACATATTGCAAGATGTCTCACGTTGCATCTGAGTCAGAAGATACTTCAGGAAAATCGCTTTCTGGTGCTGGAACTACCAAAGCTAAGTATATCTGCTGTAAACTTTTGGTAGCTGTTCCTCCAGCTGTTGTTTGTATTAATTGTCATGAAAAACTTGTTAATGCAGATAATATTTCCTTTAGTAAAGTACCATTACCTGTTGCAGTTCCATCAACATCTAATGTTCAGAATGTTCCTGATAACATAAGAGATTTTGTTTCTGAATCCATCAAGAAGGCTATGTCTGTTATTCCTCCTTCTAGTAAACATAAAAAATCTTTTAAAACTTCTCTTTTTACAGATGAATTTTTAAATGAACATCATCATTCTGATTCTAATGACTCTTCTGGTTCAGAGGATTCTGTCTCGGAGGTTGATGCTGATAAATCTTCATATTTATTTAAAATGGAATTTATTCGTTCTTTACTTAAAGAAGTACTAATTGCTTTAGAAATTGAGGATTCTGGTCCTCTTGATACTAAATCTAAACGTTTAGATAAGTTCTTTAAATCTCCTGTGGTTATTCCAGAAGTTTTTCCTGGTGCTATTTCTGAAGTAATTTCCAGAGAATGGAATAATTTGGGTAATTCATTTACTCCTTCTAAACGTTTTAAACAATTATATCCTGTGCCGTCTGACAGATTAGAATTTTGGGACAAAATCCCTAAAGTTGATGGGGCTATTTCTACCCTTGCTAAACGTACTACTATTCCTACGGCAGATGGTACTTCGTTTAAGGATCCTTTAGATAGGAAAATTGAATCCTTTCTAAGAAAAGCTTATCTGTGTTCAGGTAATCTTCTTAGACCTGCTATATCATTGGCTGATGTTGCTGCAGCTTCAACTTTTTGGTTGGAAACTTTAGCGCAACAAGTAACAGATCATGATTCTCATAATATTATTATTCTTCTTCAACATGCTAATAATTTTATCTGTGATGCCATTTTTGATATTATCAGAGTTGATGTCAGGTTTATGTCTCTAGCTATTTTAGCTAGAAGAGCTTTATGGCTTAAAACTTGGAATGCTGATATGTCTTCTAAATCGACTCTACTTTCCCTTTCTTTCCAGGGTAACAAATTATTTGGTTCTCAGTTGGATTCTATTATCTCAACTGTTACTGGTGGGAAAGGAACTTTTTTACCACAGGATAAAAAATCTAAGGGTAAAATCAGGGCTAATAATCGTTTTCGTTCCTTTCGTTTCAACAAAGAACAAAAGCCTGATCCTTCATCCTCAGGAGCAGTTTCAGTTTGGAAACCATCTCCAGTCTGGAATAAATCCAAGCCTTCTAGAAAAGCAAAGCCAGCTTCTAAGTCCACATGAAGGTGCGGCCCTCATTCCAGCTCAGCTGGTAGGGGGCAGGTTACGTTTTTTCAAAGAAATTTGGATCAATTCTGTTCACAATCTTTGGATTCAGAACATCGTTTCAGAAGGGTACAGAATTGGTTTCAAGATAAAACCTCCTGCAAAGAGATTTTTTCTTTCCCGTGTCCCAGTAAATCCAGTGAAAGCTCAAGCATTTCTGAAATGTGTTTCAGATCTAGAGTTGGCTGGAGTAATTATGCCAGTTCCAGTTCTGGAACAGGGGCTGGGGTTTTATTCGAATCTCTTCATTGTACCAAAGAAGGAGAATTCCTTCAGACCAGTTCTGGATCTAAAAATATTGAATCGTTATGTAAGGATACCAACATTCAAAATGGTAACTGTAAGGACTATCTTGCCTTTTGTTCAGCAAGGGCATTATATGTCCACAATAGATTTACAGGATGCATATCTGCATATTCCGATTCATCCAGATCACTATCCGTTCCTGAGATTCTCTTTCCTGGACAAGCATTACCAGTTTGTGGCTCTGCCGTTTGGCCTAGCTACAGCTCCAAGAATTTTTACAAAGGTTCTCGGTGCCCTTCTGTCTGTAATCAGAGAACAGGGTATTGTGGTATTTCCTTATTTGGACGATATCTTGGTACTTGCTCAGTCTTTACATTTAGCAGAATCTCATACGAATCGACTTGTGTTGTTTCTTCAAGATCATGGTTGGAGGATCAATTCACTAAAAAGTTTGATTCCTCAGACAAGGGTAACCTTTCTGGGTTTCCAGATAGATTCAGTGTCCATGACTCTGTCTTTGACAGACAAGAGACGTCTAAAATTGATTTCAGCTTGTCGAAACCTTCAGTCACAATCATTCCCTTCGGTAGCCTTATGCATGGAAATTCTAGGTCTTATGACTGCTGCATCGGACGCGATCCCCTTTTGCTCGTTTTCACATGCGACCTCTTCAGCTCTGTATGCTGAATCAATGGTGCAGGGATTACACAAAGATATCTCAATTAATATCTTTAAAACCGATTGTACGACACTCTCTGACGTGGTGGACAGATCACCATCGTTTAATTCAGGGGGCTTCTTTTGTTCTTCCGACCTGGACTGTAATTTCAACAGATGCAAGTCTTACAGGTTGGGGAGCTGTGTGGGGATCTCTGACGGCACAAAGAGTTTGGGAATCTCAGGAGGTGAGATTACCGATCAATATTTTGGAACTCCGTGCAATTTTCAGAGCTCTTCAGTCTTGGCCTCTTCTGAAGAGAGAATCGTTCATTTGTTTTCAGACAGACAATGTCACAACTGTGGCATACATCAATCATCAAGGAGGGACTCACAGTCCTCTGGCTATGAAAGAAGTATCTCGAATTCTGGTTTGGGCGGAATCCAGCTCCTGTCTAATCTCTGCGGTTCATATCCCAGGTATAGACAATTGGGAAGCGGATTATCTCAGTCGCCAAACGTTGCATCCGGGCGAATGGTCTCTTCACCCAGAGGTATTTCTTCAGATTGTTCAAATGTGGGAACTTCCAGAAATAGATCTGATGGCGTCTCATCTAAACAAGAAACTTCCCAGGTATCTGTCCAGATCCCGGGATCCTCAGGCGGAGGCAGTGGATGCATTATCACTTCCTTGGAAGTATCATCCTGCCTATATCTTTCCGCCTCTAGTTCTTCTTCCAAGAGTAATCTCCAAGATTCTGAAGGAATGCTCGTTTGTTCTGCTGGTAGCTCCGGCATGGCCTCACAGGTTTTGGTATGCGGATCTTGTCCGGATGGCCTCTTGCCAACCGTGGACTCTTCCGTTAAGACCAGACCTTCTGTCGCAAGGTCCTTTTTTCCATCAGGATCTCAAATCCTTAAATTTAAAGGTATGGAGATTGAACGCTTGATTCTTGGTCAAAGAGGTTTCTCTGACTCTGTGATTAATACTATGTTACAGGCTCGTAAATCTGTATCTAGAGAGATATATTATAGAGTCTGGAAGACTTATATTTCTTGGTGTCTTTCTCATCATTTTTCTTGGCATTCTTTTAGAATACCGAGAATTTTACAGTTTCTTCAGGATGGTTTAGATAAAGGTTTGTCCGCAAGATCCTTGAAAGGACAAATCTCTGCTCTTTCTGTTCTTTTTCACAGAAAGATTGCTAATCTTCCTGATATTAATTGTTTTGTACAAGCTTTGGTTGGTATAAAACCTGTCATTAAGTCAATTTCTCCTCC
>NC_069499.1:1212190916-1212205916 GCF_027579735.1 Bombina bombina | reverse complement strand
CAAATGTTTTTTATTTCTTTGTGCAATTTAAGATTGTAACTTCAGTGTGGTAGTAGTTGTATGGTGGGGCCAGGGGTCCATAAAAACACATTTTTTTTTAGCAGCAGTGTATTTATGATTATTTGACAATGCTGTAGAAATTCTATATTTAAAACCATGCAGAAATTTTTTCTCCTCAATACACAAATGATATATATTATATTCCAGTTTACTGCCCCTTTATGCAAGGACTTTCCAGATACAAGGAGGCATTTTATCTAAGATTTTTACATCTGCATAACATGTTATACTCTCAGACTTAGATTGCTCAGTGTTGGAATGAGACAGGTTAACTTAAAACTGTTCAGTTTACAGCTGACTTAATTTTGAAATGCATACCAACAAGCTTAAATCCTGCATTTAACCAGATCTAATGGTATGAGTACCACAGCTTATGGTTCCACCAAGACCATACAGAGTACAGCATTTTCAAAATCCACAAGTACAGCTGACAGATGGGAACATTTGTACACTATATTTGAAGTGGTGCTCTTGGTTGGGGAAAATATCAAACAAACATATGTCAACCTTTTAAAAGTACTTTTCTTCATCTACCCAGATCATTAATGTACAATTTTGAATTCACAGAATTATTTTTGTTTGCACATTTACAAATATGATTCTTTAAAAAGTGATCTCTTAATTTCTGCATTTTTTTTATCATGCATGTCACACGCTGTTGATTAAGGGGATGCAAGGTGCATAAATGTTTCCTCCTGTGAGTGTTTCTGTGGGTGTCTGTGTTTATGTCTTTGTGCTTTGGTTTGTGTCTCTGAGTGTGTATGTATTTTTTTCTGTTGGTATCTCTGTGAGGGTGGGTGTGTATGTCTTTGTGCATTTTCTGTGGATGTCTGTGAGGGTGTGTGCATATGTCTTTGAGCTTTTTCAATGGGTGTCTCTGTGAGGGTGGGCGTGTGTTTGTCTTTGTGTATTTTCTCTGGATGCCTCTGTGACGGTGGGTGTGTATGTCTGTGTTTTCTGTGGATGTCTCTGTGAGGGTGTGTGTGTGTGTATGTATGTATGTCTGTGTTTTCTGTGGATATCTCTGTGAGGGTGTGTATTTCTCTTGTTAAGTGTATCCAGTCCACGGATCATCCATTACTTGTGCGATATTCTCCTTCCCAACAGGAAGTTGCAAGAGGATCACCCACAGCAGAGCTGCTATATAGCTCCTCCCCCAGCTGTCATATCCAGTCATTCTCTTGCAAGCCTCAACCAAGATGGAGGTCGTAAGAGGAGTGTGGTGTTTTATACTTAGTTTATTCTTCAATCAAAAGTTTATTTTTAAATGGTGCCGGAGTGTACTGTTTATCTCAGGCAGTATTTAGAAGAAGAATCTGCCTGCGTTTTCTATGATCTTAGAAGAAGTAATTAAGATCCATGGCTGTTCTCACATATTCTGAGGAGTGAGGTAACTTCAGAGAGGGAATGGCGTGCAGGTTTTCCTGCAATAAGGTATGTGCAGTTAAAATATTTTTCTAGGGATGGAATTTGCTAGAAAATGCTGCTGATACCGAACTAATGTAAGTAAAGCCTTAAATGCAGTGAGAGCGACTGGTATCAGGCTTATTAATAGAGATACATACTCTTATAAAAATGTAATATAAAACGTTTGCTGGCATGTTTAATCGTTTTTATATGTATTTGGTGATAAAACTTATTGGGGCCTAGTTTTTTTCCACATGGCTGGCTTGAATTTTGCCTAGAAACAGTTTCCTTAGGCTTTCCACTGTTGTAATATGAGTGGGAGGGGCCCATTTTGCCGTTTTTTTGCACAGCAAAAATTACAGACACAGACATCCAGCTTCTTCCTGCATGATCCAGGACATCTCTGGAGGGCTCAAAAGGCTTCAAAGTCGTTTTTGAGGGAGGTAAAAAGCCACAGTAGGGCTGTGGCAGTTGTTGTGACTGTTTGAAAAAACGTTTTTGTCATTTATTATTCCGTTTTGGGTATTAAGGGGTTAATCATCCATTTGCAAGTGGGTGCAATGCTCTGCTAACTTGTTACATACACTGTAAAAATTTCGTTAGTGTAACTGCCTTTTTTCACTGTTGTTTCAAATTTTGACAAAATTTGTGTTTCTTAAAGGTGCAGTAACGTTTTTTATATTGCTTGTAAACTTGTTTAAAGTGTTTTCCAAGCTTGCTAGTCTCATTGCTAGTCTGTTTAAACATGTCTGACACAGAGGAAACTACTTGTTCATTATGTTTGAAAGCCATGGTGGAGCCCCATAGGAGAATGTGTACTAAATGTATTGATTTCACCTTAAACAGTAAAGATCAGTCTTTAAATGTAAAATAAATATCACCAGAAGATTCTGACGAGGGGGAAGTTATGCCGACTAACTCTCCCCACGTGTCAGACCCTTCGCCTCCCGCTCAGGGGATGCACGCTAATATGGCGCCAATTACATCAGGGACGCCCATAGCGATTACCTTGCAGGACATGGCTGCAATCATGAATAATACCCTGTCAGAGGTATTATCCAGGTTGCCTGAATTAAGAGGCAAGCGCGATTGCTCTGGGGTTAGGAGAACTACAGAGCGCGCAGGTGCTGTAAGGGCCATGTCTGATACTGCGTCACAATATGCAGATCATGAGGACGGAGAGCTTCAGTCTGTGAGTGACATCTCTGATTCGGGGAAACCTGATTCAGAGATTTCTAATTTTAAATTTAAGCTTGAGAACCTCCGTGTGTTGCTTGGGGAGGTATTAGCTGCTCTGAATGACTGTAACACAGTTGCAGTACCAGAGAAATTGTGTAGGCTGGATAAATACTATGCGGTGCCGGTGTGTACTGATGTTTTTCCTATACCTAAAAGGCTTACAGAAATTATTAGCAAGGAGTGGGATAGACCGGGTGTGCCTTTTTCCCCACCTCCTATATTTAGAAAAATGTTTCCAATAGACGCCACTACACGGGACTTATGGCAGACGGTCCCTAAGGTGGAGGGAGCAGTTTCTACTTTAGCAAAGCGTACTACTATCCCGGTTGAGGAAAGTTGTGCTTTTTCAGATCCAATGGATGAAAAATTGTAGGGTTACCTTAAGAAAATGTTTATTCAACAAGGTTTTATTTTACAGCCCCTTGCATGCATTGCGCCTGTCACGGCCGCGGCGGCATTCTGGTTTGAGGCCCTGGAAGAGGCCATCCATACAGCTCCATTGACTGAAATTATTGACAAGCTTAGAACACTTAAGCTAGCTAACTCGTTTGTTTCTGATGCCATTGTTCATTTGACTAAACTAACGGCTAAGAATTCCGGATTCGCCATCCAAGCGCGTAGGGCGCTATGGCTTAAATCCTGGTCAGCTGACAGGACTTCGAAGTCTAAATTACTCAACATTCCTTTCAAGGGGCAGACCTTATTCGGGCCTGGTTTGAAGGAAATTATTGCTGACATTACTGGAGGTAAGGGTCACACCCTTCCTCAGGACAGGGCCAAAGCAAAGGCCAAACAGTCTAATTTTCGTGCCTTTCGAAATTTCAAGGCAGGTGCAGCATCAACTTCCTCCGCTTCAAAACAAGAGGGAACTTTTGCTCAATCTAAGCAGGCCTGGAAACCTAACCAGTCCTGGAACAAAGGCAAGCAGGCCAGAAAGCCTGCTGCTGCCTCTAAGACAGCATGAAGGAACGGCCCCCTATCCGGCGACGGATCTAGTAGGGGGCAGACTTTCTCTCTTCGCCCAGGCGTGGGCAAGAGATGTTCAGGATCCCTGGGCGTTGGAGATCATATCTCAGGGATATCTTCTGGACTTCAAAGCTTCCCCTCCACAAGGGTGATTTCATCTTTCAAGGCTATCTGCAAATCCGATAAAGAAAGAGGCATTCCTACGCTGTGTGCAAGACCTCCTAGTAATGGGAGTGATCCATCCAGTTCCGCGGACGGAACAAGGACAGGGTTTTTATTCAAATCTGTTTGTGGTTCCCAAAAAAGAGGGAACCTTCAGACCAATTTTGGATCTAAAGATCTTAAACAAATTCCTCAGAGTTCCATCTTTCAAAATGGAAACTATTCGGACCATCCTACCCATGATCCAAGAAGGTCAGTACATGACCACAGTGGACTTAAAGGATGCCTACCTTCACATACCGATTCACAAAGATCATCATCGGTTTCTAAGGTTTGCCTTTCTAGACAGGCATTACCAATTTGTAGCTCTTCCCTTCGGGTTGGCTACAGCCCCGAGAATCTTTACAAAGGTTCTGGGCTCACTTCTGGCGATTCTAAGACCGCGAGGCATAGCGGTGGCTCCGTATCTAGATGACATCCTGATACAGGCGTATATACATATACACAGTGGATATAAAAGTCTACACACCCCTGTTAAAATGTCAGGTTTCTGTGATGTAAAAAAATGAGACAAAGATAAATCATTTCAGAACTTTTCCCACCTTCAATGTGACCTATAAACTGTACAACTTGATTGAAAAACAAACAAACAAACTTCTAGGTGGAGGGAAGTAAAAATAAAAAAACTAAAATAATATGGTTGCATAAGTGTGCACATTATAACTGATGTAGCTGTGTTTAGAATTGAGCAATAACATTCAAAATCATGTTAAATAGGAGTCAGTACACACCTGTCATCATTTAAAGTGCCTCTGATTAACCCCAAATAAAGTTCAGCTGTTCTAGTAGGTCTTTCCTGACATTTTCTTAGTCACAACCTACAGCAAAAGCCATGGTTCGCAAAGAGCTTCCAAAGCATCAGAGGGATCTCATTGTTAAAAGGTATCAGTCAGGAAAATGGTACAAAAGAATTTCCAAGGCATTAGATATACCATGGAACACAGTGAAGACAGTCATCATCAAGTGGAGAAAATATGGCGCAACAGTGACATTACTAAGAACTGGACGTCCTTCCAAAATTGATGAAAAGACGAGAAGAAAACTGGTCTGGAAAGCTGCCAAGAGGCCTACAGCAACATTAAAGGAGCTGCAGGAACATCTGGCAAGTACTGGCTGTGTGGTACATGTGACAACAATCGCCCGTATTGTTCATCTGTCTGGGCTATAGGGTAGAGTGGCAAGACGGAAGCCTTTTCTTACAAAAAAACCCATCCAAGCCCGACTAAATTTTGCAAAAAAAAAAAAAGGTGTTCTGGTTTGATGAAACCAAGATTAAACTTTTTGGCCTTAATTCCAAAAGATATGTTCGGCGCAAAAACAACACTGCATATAACCAAAAGAACACCATACCCACAGTGAAGCATTTTGGTGGCAGCATCATGCTATGGGTCTGTTTTTCTTCAGCTGGAACTGGGGTCTTAGTCAAGGTAGAGGGAAATATGAACATTTCCAAATACCAGACAATATTGGCACAAAACCTTCAGGCTTCTGCTAGAAAGCTGAACATGAAGAGGAACTTTATCTTTCAGCATGACAACGCCCCAAAGCATACATACAAATCAACAAAGGAATGGCTTCACCAGAAGAAGATTAAAGTTTTGGGATGGCCCAGTCAGAGCCCAGACCTGAATCCAATCGAAAAATCTGTGGGGTGATCTTAAGTGGGCTGTACACAGGAGATGCCCTCGCATTCTGACAGATTTTGAGTGTTTTTGCAAAGAAGAGTGGGCAAATCTTGCCAAGTCAAGATGTGCCATGCTGAAAAACGCATACCCAAAAAGACTGAGTGCTGTAATAAAATCAAAGGGTGCTTCAACAAAGTATTAGTGCACACTTATGCAACCATATTATTTTAGTTTTTTATTTTTATTTCCCTCTACCTAAAAGATTTTAGTTTGTTTTACAATTGAGTTGTACAGTTTATAGGTCACATTAAAGGTGGAAAAAGTTTTGAAATTATTTATCTTTGTCTTATTTTTTTTCAGAAACATGACATTTTAACAGGGGTGTGTAGACTTTTTATATCCACTGTATATGTATGTATGTATGTATGTATGTATGTATGTATGTATGTATGTATGTATGTGTTTGTGTGTGTATATATATATATATATATATATATATATAGATAGATAGATAGATCGATAGTGTGTGTATATATGTGTGTGTGTGTGTGTGTGTGTGTGTATATGTATGTGTATGTATATATGTGTATATATATATATATATATATATATATATATATATATATATATATATATATATATATATACACATACATATACATACACACACTTACTATTTTTTATTTTATTTATTATATAGGGACAGTCTTAAGCAACATTGTTATTGTACATAAATATAGATAATCCCTTTATTACCCATTCACCAGTTTTACATAATCAACATGGTTATATTAATATACTTTTAAACTCTGTGATTACCATGTATATAAGCCTCTGCAGACAGCCCACTTATTTGAGTTCTTTTGACAGTCTTGCATTTTAGACAATCATTGCTGACTCCTAAATAACTCCACAGGAGTAAGCACAATGTTATCTATATGGCACACGAACTGCGCTGTCTAGCTGTTAAAAACTGTCAATATGCACTGTTAAATTAAGAAGCGACATTCAAGGGCTTAGAAATTAGCATATGAGCCTACCTATGTTTAACTTTCAACAAAGAATACCAATAGAACAAAGCAAATTTGATAATAAAAGTTAACTGAGGTTAAACAACTTTCCAGTTTACATTTATTATCAAATTTGCTTTGTTCTCTTGTCAAAATTAAACTTTCATGATTTAGATCAACATGCAGATTTAACCCCTTAATAACCAATGATGGAATTATTCTGTCATGGAACCATTGAGCATGTTTCCAGTAAACATGTTGTATCTGAATCATGAAAGTTTAATTTTGACTAGACCTTCCCGTTAATGAAAATCTGGCTCAAGCCAGCCTCCTCCAAAGCAGGGTGCGGCATAATTTGACCTATGCCAATAGCCACACTTTAATTAGTCAGCTGATGGCAGCTCCTGATTGCATGCACAGTCTTGTTTGAAGTAGTCTCATGTGCATTACAGGGACAGTAAAGTCATAATTAGTCATTCATGATTTAGACAGAGCATATGATTTTAAACTACTTTTAAATTTACTTCTATTATTTAATTGACTTCCTTCTCTTGTTATCCTTTGCTGAAAGGTTTATCTAGGTAAGCTCAGGAGCAGCAAATAACTTACGCCTAGATTTAGAGTTCTGCGTTAGCCATCAAAACCAGCGTTAGGGGGTCCTAACGCTGGTTTTGGCCGCCCGCTGGTATTTAGAGTCAGTCAGGAAAGGGTCTAACGCTCAATTTCCAGCCGCGACTTTTCCATACCGCAGATCCCCTTACGTCAATTGCGTATCCTATCTTTTCAATGGGATCTTTCTAACGCCGGTATTTAGAGTCTTGGCTGAAGTGAGCGTTAGAAATCTAACGACAAGACTCCAGCCGCAGAAAAAAGTCAGGAGTTAAGATCTTTCTGGGCTAACGCCGGTTCATAAACCTCTTAACTACTGTGCTCTAAAGTACACTAACACCCATAAACTACCTATGTACCCCTAAACCGAGGCCCCCACTCTATTAATTTTTTTTAACCCCTAATCTGCCGACCGCACACCGCCGCAACCTACATTATCCCTATGTACCCCTAATCTGCTGCCCCTAACATCGCCGACCCCTATATTATATTTATTAACCCCTAATCTGCCCCCCCCCAACGTCGCCGCTACCTAACTACAATTATTAACTCCTAATCTGCCGACCGGACCTCAACGCTACTATAATAAATGTATTAACCCCAAATCCGCCTCACTCCCGCCTCAAAAACCCTATAATAAATAGTATTAACCCCTAATCTGCCCTCCCTAACATCGCCAACACCTAACTTCAAGTATTAACCCCTAATCTGCCGACCGGACCTCGCCGCTACTCTAATAAATGTATTAACTCCTAAAGCTAAGTCTAACCCTAACCCTAACACCCCCCCTAAATTAAATATAATTTAAATCTAACGAAATAAAATAAATCTTATTAAATAAATGATTCCTATTTAAATCTAAATACTTACCTGTAAAATAAACCCTAATATAGCTACAATATAAATAATAATTATATTGTAGCTATTTTAGGATTAATATTTATTTCTCTTGTTAAGTGTATCCAGTCCACGGATCATCCATTACTTGTGGGATATTCTCCTTCCCAACAGGAAGTTGCAAGAGGATCACCCACAGCAGAGCTGCTATATAGCTCCTCCCCTCACTGCCATATCCAGTCATTCTCTTGCAACTCTCAACAAAGATGGACGTAGTAAGAGGAGAGTGGTGTATTATAGTTAGTTTTTTAACTTCAATCAAAAGTTTGTTATTTTTAAATGGTACCGGAGTGTACTGTTTATCTCAGGCAGTATTTAGAAGAAGAATCTGCCTGCATTTTCTTTGATCTTAGCAGAAGTAACTAAGATCCATGGCTGTTCTCACATATTCTGAGGAGTGAGGTAACTTCAGAGAGGGAATGGCGTACAGGTTTTCCTGCAATAAGGTATGTGCAGTTAATATATTTCTAGGGATGGAATTTGCTAGAAAAATGCTGCTGATACCGGATTAATGTAAGTTAAGCCTTAAATGCAGTGATAGCGACTGGTATCAGGCTTATTAATAGAGATGCATACTCTTATAAAAGTGTAATATAAAACGTTTGCTGGCATGTTAATCGTTTTTATATATGTTTGGTGACAAAACTTATTGGGGCCTAGTTTTTTTCCACATGGCTGGTTTGATTTTTGCCTAGAAACAGGCTTACCACTGTTGCAATATGAGTGGGAAGGGCCTATTTTAGTGCTTTTCTGTGCAGCTAAAAATACTGACAGACATTCAGCTTCCCTCTGCATGATACAGGACATCTCTGAAGGGCTCAAAAGGCTTCAAAGTCGTGTTTGAGGAGGGTAACAATCACAGTAGACTGTGGCAGTTGTTGTGACTGTGTTTAAAAAACGTTTTTGTCATTTATTATTCTGTTTTTGTTATTAAGGGGTTAATCATCCATTTGCAAGTGGGTGCAATGCTCTGCTGACTTGTTACATACACTGTAAAAATTTTGTTTGTGTAACTGCCTTTTTTCACTGTTATTTCAAATTGTCAAAATTTGTTTCTCTTAAAGGCACAGTAACGTTTTTTATATTGCTTGTTAACTTGCTTTAAAGTGTTTTCCAAGTATTGATTTCACCTTAAACAGTAAAGATCAGTCTTTATCTATAAAAGAATTGTCACCAGAGGGGTCTGTCGAGGGGGAAGTTATGCCGACTAACTCTCCTCCCGCTCAAGGGACGCACGCTAATATGGCGCCAAGTACATCAGGGACGCCCATAGCGATTACTTTGCAGGACATGGCTGCAATCATGAATAATACCCTGTCAGAGGTATTATCCAGATTGCCTGAATTGAGAGGCAAGCGCGATAGCTCTGGGGTTAGACGAGATACAGAGCGCGTAGATGCTGTAAGAGCCATGTCTGATACTGCGTCACAATATGCAGAACCTGAGGACGGAGAGCTTCAGTCTGTGGGTGATGTTTCTGAATCGGGGAGACCTGATTCAGAGATTTCTAATTTTAAATTTAAGCTTGAGAACCTCCGTGTATTGCTTGGGGAGGTATTAGCTGCTCTGAATGACTGTGACACAATAGCAGTGCCAGAGAAATTGTGTAGGCTGGATAAATACTATGCAGTGCCGGTGAGTACTGATGTTTTTCCAATACCTAAAAGGCTTACAGAAATTATTAGTAAGGAGTGGGATAGGCCCGGTGTGCCCTTTTCCCCACCTCCTATATTTAGAAAAATGTTTCCAATAGATGCCACTACACGGGACTTATGGCAGACTGTCCCTAAGGTGGAGGGAGCAGTTTCTACTTTAGCAAAGCGTACCACTATCCCGGTTGAGGACAGTTGTGCTTTTTCAGATCCAATGGATAAAAAATTAGAGGGTTACCTTAAGAAAATGTTTATTCAACAAGGTTTTATTTTACAGCCCCTTGCATGCATTGCGCCTGTCACTGCTGCGGCGGCATTCTGGTTTGAGGCCCTGGAAGAGGCCATCCATACAGCTCCATTGACTGAAATTGTTGACAAGCTTAGAACTCTTAAGCTAGCTAACTCATTTGTTTCTGATGCCATTGTTCATTTGACTAAACTAACGGCTAAGAATTCCGGATTCGCCATCCAGGCGCGTAGGGCGCTATGGCTCAAATCCTGGTCAGCTGATGTGACTTCAAAGTCTAAATTACTCAACATTCCTTTCAAGGGGCAGACCTTATTCGGGCCTGGTTTGAAAGAAATTATTGCTGACATTACTGGAGGTAAGGGTCATACCCTTCCTCAGGACAGGGCCAAATCAAAGGCCAAACAGTCTAATTTTCGTGCCTTTCGAAATTTCAAGGCAGGTGCAGCATCAACTTCCTCTGCTTCAAAACAAGAGGGAACTTTTGCTCAATCCAAGCAGGCCTGGAAACCTAACAAGTCCAGGAACAAGGGCAAGCAGGCCAGAAAACATGCTGCTGCCTCTAAGACAGCATGAAGGAGAGGCCCCTATCCGACAACGGATCTAGTAGGGGGCAGACTCTCTTCGCCCAGGCGTGGGCAAGAGATGTTCAGGATCCCTGGGCGTTGGAGATCATATCTCAGGGATATCTTCTGGACTTCAAAGCTTCTCCTCCACAAGGGAGATTTCACCTTTCAAGATTATCTGCAAACCAGATAAAGAAAGAGGCATTCCTAAGCTGCGTACAAGATCTCCTTGTAATGGGAGTGATCCATCCAGTTCCGCGGACGGAACAAGGACAGGGGTTTTATTCAAATCTGTTTGTGGTTCCCAAAAAAGAGGGAACCTTCAGACCAATTTTGGATTTAAAGATCCTAAACAAATTCCTCAGAGTTCCGTCATTCAAGATGGAAACTATTCGAACCATTTTACCCATGATCCAAGAGGGTCAGTACATGACCACAGTGGACTTAAAGGATGCCTACGTTCACATTCCGATTCACAAGAATCATCATCAGTTCCTGAGGTTTGCCTTTCTAGACAGGCATTACCAATTTGTAGCTTTTCCATTCGGGTTGTCTACAGCCCCAAGAATTTTTACAAAGGTTCTGGGCTCACTTCTGGCGGTCCTAAGACCGCAAGGCATAGCGGTGGCTCCTTACCTGGACGATATCCTGATACAGGCGTCAAACTTTCAAATTGCCAAATCTCATACAGAGATAGTTCTGGCATTCCTGAGGTCACATGGGTGGAAAGTAAACGAAGAAATGAGTTCTCTATCTCCTCTCACGAGGGTTTCCTTCCTAGGGACTCTAATAGATTCTGTAGAAATGAAAATTTACCTGACGGAGTCCAGGTTATCAAAACTTCTAAATGCTTGCCGTGTTCTTCACTCCATTCCGCGCCCGACGGTGGCTCAGTGCATGGAAGTAATCGGCTTAATGGTAGCGGCGATGGACATAGTGCCATTCGCGCGCCTGCATCTCAGACCGCTGCAATTATCCATGCTCAGTCAGTGGAATGGGGATTACACAGATTTGTCCCCTCTACTAAATCTGGTTCAGGAAACCAGAGATTGTCTTCTCTGGTGGTTATCTCGGGCCCATCTGTCCAAGGGTATGACCTTTCGCAGACCAGATTGGACAATTGTAACAACAGATGCCAGCCTTCTAGGTTGGGGTGCTGTCTGGAACTCCCTGAAGGCTCAGGGTTCATGTACTCAGGAGGAGAAACTCCTCCCAATAAATATTCTGGAGTTAAGAGCAATATTCAATGCTCTTCTGGCTTGGCCTCAGCTACACTGAGGTTCATCAGATTTCAGTCGGACAACATCACGACTGTGGCTTACATCAACCATCAAGGGGGAACCAGGAGTTCCCTAGCGATGTCAGAAGTCTCCAAGATAATTCGCTGTGCAGAGACTCACTCTTGCCACCTGTCAGCGATCCATATCCCAGGTGTAGAGAACTGGGAGGCGGATTTTCTAAGTCGTCAGACTTTTCATCCGGGGGAATGGGAACTCCATCCGGAGGTGTTTGCTCAATTGGTTCTCCGTTGGGGCAAACCAGAATTGGATCTCATGGTGTCTCGCCAGAACGCCAAGCTTCCTTGTTACGGATCCAGGTCCAGGGACCCAGAAGCGGCACTGATAGATGCTCTAGCAGCGCCTTGGTTCTTCAACCTGGCTTATGTGTTTCCACCGTTTCCTCTGCTCCCTCGTCTGATTGCCAAAATCAAACAGGAAAGAGCATCAGTGATATTGATAGCGCCTGCGTGGCCACACAGGACCTGGTATGCAGACCTAGTGGACATGTCATCCTTTCCACCATGGACTCTGCCTCTGAGACAAGACCTTCTAATACAAGGTCCTTTCAATCATCCGAATCTACTTTCTCTGAGACTGACTGCATGGAGATTGAACGCTTGATCCTATCAAAGCGTGGCTTTTCCAAGTCAGTAATTGATACCTTAATACAGGCACGAAAGCCTGTCACCAGGAAAATTTACCACAAGATATGGCGTAAATATCTTCATTGGTGTGAATCCAAGAATTACTCATGGAGTAGGGTTAGGATTCCTAGGATATTTTCCTTCCTCCAAGAGGGTTTGGACAAAGGATTATCAGCTAGTTCTTTAAAGGGACAGATTTCTGCTCTGTCTATTCTTTTACACAAGCGTCTGGCAGAAGTTCCAGACGTTCAGGCATTTTGTCAGGCTTTAGTTAGAATTAAGCCTGTGTTTAAACCTGTTGCTCTTCCATGGAGCTTAAACTTGGTTCTTAAAGTTCTTTTTCTGATGGCTATTTCCTCGGCTCGAAGAGTCTCTGAGTTATCTGCCTTACATTGTGATTCTCCTTATCTGATCTTTCATTCAGTTAAAGTTGTTCTGCGTACAAAACCTGGGTTTTTACCTAAGGTGGTTTCTAACAAGAATATCAATCAAGAGATTGTTGTTCCATCATTATGTCCTAATCCTTCTTCAAAGAAGGAACGTCTTTTGCATAATCTAGACGTAGTCCGTGCCTTGAAGTTTTACTTACAGGCTACTAAAGATTTTTGCCAAACATCTAACCTGTTTGTTGTTTACTCTGGACAGAGGAGAAGTCAGAAGGCCTCGGCAACCTCTCTTTCTTTTTGGCTTCGGAGTATAATTAGTTTAGCCTATGAGACTGCTGGACAGCAGCCTCCTGAAAGGATTACAGCTCATTCTACTAGAGCTGTGGCTTCCACCTGGGCCTTTAAAAATGAGGCCTCTGTTGAACAGATTTGCAAGGCTGCAACTTGGTCTTCCCTTCATACTTTTTCCAAATTTTCCAAATTTGATACTTTTGCTTCTTCGGAGGCTGTTTTTGGGAGAAAGGTTCTACAGGCAGTGGTTCCTTCCGTTTAAGTTCCTGCCTTGTCCCTCCCATCATCCGTGTACTTTAGCTTTGGTATTGATATCCCACAAGTAATGGATGATCCGTGGACTGGATACACTTAACAAGAGAAAACATAATTTATGCTTACCTGATAAATTTATTTCTCTTGTAGTGTATCCAGTCCACGGCCCGCCCTGTCCTTTTCAGGCAGGTCTAAATTTTAATTAAACTACAGTCACCACTGCACCCTATGGTTTCTCCTTTCTCGGCTTGTTTCGGTCGAATGACTGGATATGGCAGTGAGGGGAGGAGCTATATAGCAGCTCTGCTGTGGGTGATCCTCTTGCAACTTCCTGTTGGGAAGGAGAATAACCCACAAGTAATGGATGATCCGTGGACTGGATACACTACAAGAGAAATAAATTTATCAGGTAAGCATAAATTATGTTTTTACAGGCAACTTTGTATTTATTTTAACCAGGTACAATAGCTATTAAATAGTTAATAACTATTTAATAGCTACCTAGTTAAAATAATTACAAAATTACCTGTAAAATAAATCCTAACCTAAGTTACAATTAAACCTAACACTACATTATCAATAAATTAATTAAATAAACTATCTACAATTATCTACAATTAAATCAACTAAACTAAATTACAAAAACAAACACTAAATTACAAAAAATAAAAAAAGATTACAAGAATTTTAAACTAATTACACCTACTCTAAGCCCCCTAAAAAAATAACAAAGCCCCCAAAATAAAAAAATGCCCTACCCAATTCTAAAATAAAAATTTAACAGCTCTTTTACCTTACCAGCCCTTAAAAGGGTCTTTTGCGGGGCATGCCCCAAAGAAAACGGCTCTTTTGCATTTAAATAAACATACAATACCCCCCCCAACATTACAACCCACCACCCACATACCCCTAATCTAACCCAAACCCCCCTTAATAAACCTAACACTAAGCCCCTGAAGATCTTCCTACTTTGTCTTCACCACGCCGGGTATCACCGATCCGTCCAGAAGAGGGTCCGAAGTCTTCCTCCTATCCGGCAAGAAGAGGCTCCGAAGTCTTCATCCTATCCGGCAAGAAGAGGAGATCCGGACCGGCAAACATCTTCATCCAAGCGGCATCTTCTATCTTCTTCCATCCGGCGCGGAGCGGGACCATCTTGAAGCAGCCGACGCGGATCCATCCTCTTCTTCCGACGTCCTAAGTCCGAATGAAGGTTCCTTTAAATGACGTCCCTTCAATTCCGATTGGCTGATAGGATTCTATCAGCCAATCGGAATTAAGGTAGGAAAAATCTGATTGGCTGATTCAATCAGCCAATCAGATTCAAGTTCAATCTGATTGGCTGATGCAATCAGCCAATCAGATTGAGCTTGCATTCTATTGGCTGATCGGAACAGCCAATAGAATGCGAGCTCAATCTGATTGGCTGATTGGATCAGCCAATCAGATTTTTCCTACCTTAATTCCGATTGGCTGATAGAATCCTATCAGCCAATCGTAATTCGAGGGACGCCATCTTGGATGACGTCATTTAAAGGACGATCTCCTCTTCTTGCCGGATAGGATGAAGACTTTGGAGCCTCTTCTGGACCACTTCTTGCCGGATAGGAGGAAGACTTCGGACCCTCTTCTGGATGGATCGGT